>NC_067140.1:52968053-53000983 GCF_903995435.1 Acomys russatus | reverse complement strand
CGGTTAGCTCCCGACCTCCGTCCCCGCCTCCTCCCTCAGCGTCCCTCCTCTCACTATACTAGCTCTATAGATGAGCTCTCTCTCTCTCCTCTCTCTCTCTCTCTCTCTCTCTCTCTCTCTCCCTCCCTCCCTCCCTCTCCCTCTCTCTCTCCCTGAAGAGTCGGCTTTCTCAGCTGTCTAGGCAGCAGACTCACTCTGCTCCCGCAATCTCCTCACATGACAGGATCTAGTGTTTCTATTTGGGTGCATGGTTCGTTTCTTGAGAAAGGAGCAAACTTTGTCTCTTGCCGTCCAAGACTACTGACCATTTTCAACACTTGCGCAAACTAGTCCCTTTGGGCAAGGAAAAGAGAGCAGCATTGCTTGTAAGCCAAATGACCAGACTGTGGACAGCACAGGGTAAAGCAGATACAATCACTGGAAAACACGTTCAAATGGAAGTGTGTCTCCATTTAATGTGTTTCTATCGCCTATAAGGAGAAAAGGGGGACTCTGCATTTTATCTCAGTTTGCCCATCTCCATATCCCATTTAGTTTTAAAGCAAGACAAATTTGACAAAGAGCTATCTGAGTATGGCATTCTCTCTGGAGACAATGTCTATCTGAGGGGGGGAAATAACAAATATCCATACAGGTACGTTTGAATAGCAGCTCATTTTCAGTGAAAGACAGCTCCCCTGGATTGTAGGAGAGATCCAGAGAAAGGGTTATACCAAGAGAACACAAAAGTTTTTCTATTCAACTATTCTTGACTTCATTTGTAAATAAACATAAATTGTCATACGTTAGTGTTCAGGACGTCTTACACTATAACTTCTTAACACTTTTTCTTATACAGAGAATCAGTTAAATTGTGTGTGTGTGTGTGTGTGTGTGTGTGTGTGTGTGTGTGTGTGTGTGTGTGAGAAGAGAGTAATGATGAACATAGAACAGAATTGCTTTTCTTTCCCAAGGAGGAAATCAAATTTTCAAGGAAGGTCTCTGGTTTGTTGGCTCGCTTACAGTTGCTTTGCCACTTACAAACAAAAACCTCTGTTACTGGGCACCGTGAGGCTTTAGTTAAACTAACCCCGCACTTGAAACCTGAAGATGAGGCTTCGGTTCTTAATGTGCCCTGATGCTGGCACCGCCCCCTCAGCTGCCTTTTTGGCAGCACAACTACAGAATCAGGTGGAAAATAAATATGTTTACCTACCATCAAAACACCTTTCAAGTCCAATTCACATTTTTGTTCTATTAATGCCAACACAAATATGCAGACACTGTAGCAAGGGTCGCTTTAAAATATAGCTAGACAGACCGATTAAAATCCGCTGCTTTCTCTCTGCCAAATTCCTGCCTATGGGGAGCAATTAAACCTGCCTTCTGCGCATTCAAATACCGAATGAAAAGCGAATGTTGCATCTTTGCTACTTAGACAAGCATAATTCCGATGGAAAGATTTATCAACAACTTGCAGGCAGTCCCAGGTTTGGTTTTGTTTGTCAAACAGCACAAGCCCTCGCACTGTGTCTGGACTCTGTTACACACTCACACGTGGGACAGGAATCTCCAGAGAGGGCTGCTCATTTTGGCCAGTGAACAGACAAGTAACCTCACACAGCTTTGAACAAATAAACGGCTCTGTTTGAGACTGAACACATGTAACAGTAGGCAAAACTACCAAGAGCCAAAGAGCAATGTTATTGTGGCTCTTGAAGAAGTCAACATGAAATAGAATCACAGATGCCCATAAGGGGCAACTTTACAGGTGAATTTAGTCTTCTGGCCCCGTGGGAAATGACCAAAGCTTTGCTGTATGATGAAAAACAAACAAGTCAGAATTTAAGGATGTGTGCAGCGAATAACAAAATTATAAAGTCAGACTGAGGGGAGATTTTATAAAATTCGGTGCTGAATGTTTTTAACTTTTAGGCATAGCTTTCTTTTCCCCCCCCTGCTCCGTTCATCATTTCCTGGGCACAGGGTTGTAACTGCTAGAGAGATAAATGGTTGGTGGCCGCTACTTCTCTGCCCCAGTTACAAGCGTCCACCCCCACCGCCTGCCTTCCCTGATCTTCTCAGTGCGACATGTCGGCTTTGGCCTGCATCCTCATCAACTTCTACGGCAGTGTCTAGGCAATGGTCTTCCGAGGACAAACTAAATACCTAGTTAACTACAAGGTTATTTAGTACTCGGGCAGGTCAAAGCAAAATGTCCAGCCCCCCAGATGGCTCTCTTCTTGCCTCAGACAAAGCAGATGTCTTAGATTCTGTAGGGCTGTGTCTAATCTGTTTGGGCTTTGCAATTAAGCAACTACATATTTAGCGTGTCTTGGGACATTCTGTCCTTGTTTTTTCCTCAAGGCAAACATATCTCTCAAGCTCGTATGCACTAAGGTATGCCTTCAAGCCATGCACGTGATGACGCTTCTTCATACAAATTTAAGGAAGGCCGTGGGAAGAACCAGAGTGTTCCACAGATATTGATCATGCTAGGCAGAGTGCAAATACCTCAGGATGAACAAGGTTCGTGCCTTTAGTAAAAGGTAAATCTGCTAAAACTGCTGATATCATGACAGTATTTCTATTTTGATACCCGCTTTTGAGACTTAGAAGCAGATGAATTCACACTGGGCTGAGAACTGGCAGACAGATTAATATGCCGAGCTTTGTTCTTAATGAAGTTTGATGTTTCTGTTTCAAAATATAAAAACATTTTCACTTGATTTTAAAAGACATATTTTAGATTTTTTTTTTTTTTGGAAATTCAGAAAAAGTGAACAAAAAATAAATGAGTGCCTTAATTATCATTAAGAGGAAAAGTTCCATAAAACAATAGCTTCATAGCTTTTAAGTACATGCATGTGTGCACAGACACATACTTGAATATATATGAATACACACACACACGATGGATATACTTATAAATATGACATTCTAAAAAGTTTTATCAATGCAGGTGATATGGTACATAGCTTGATAAAAATCTATCCAAAATCCACTTAGAAGTTTTTCTAAATATATCTTTTTATTTCTTTTTTTATTTTATCATTGCTTTACCAGTAAGTACCCTGTATCTTTATAGCATTATAAATATTCATTCTTAGACAATAAAGTCTTTTTAAAAATCTTTTCAAAAAATTTCCGGCTATTGCAAATGGATAAGTCAGCACAGTGCAAAGCCAGTTTTTGCATAGGTAGCCTGTGTTGTGAGTGTTCGATCCTTTCCGTCTGTTAAGTGGAGGCGCACACCGGTATGTTCCTGTGACTCTTTCCTTCCGGGGCTGGGACATTATCATAATAAAGTCAAATATCCCCTATTCACCTATAAGGTATGCCAATTTCCTCAGATGAAAGAAGAAAACGTGGTAGTCCCAGAGCCTGGGTTCCTTTCTCTGATGCCATCTTCTTTGTAGTAACTGAATTGCTCATTTTTCTGTGGATTGATGTTAGCAGACTCTTAGATTTGAATAAAGCCAAAATTAAAAGCCCCTTTGAAAGAAACTTTATTGTATACTTACCTACCATTGTTTTCTCATAGTTTAGCTTCTACTTTTTTCTTCATGCACACTAAAGCTTTTTTTAGACTGAAAATTCTGCAATAAAGTTTCAATAAAGAAAAATTGAGCTACCCTCAGGTGTCAACCACAGTGACTACAGACATTGTTCCTTAAACCTAAAACACAGGGAAGAACACAAGCCCATTAAAAGTTAGGACTTCAGCCAGTTTTTTGTGAATCCTGTTTATTTATGAGATTTGCTTTGGGGAGTGAAGGTTATCTTTAATTTGATGTAATCACTAAGGATATCAATCGAGGTCGCCAATTGTCTTCATAAATACCTAACATCACAGTGGACTGCTGAGAGAAGCAAAATTTCTACCTTAAGAAAAATGCATTTATATAAAGTACCAGATTTCTAAGATGTAAAATAACAGAGAACACAGACGGCTTTGCACCAATCTACTTGGCTTATTAAAATTAGTGTGATTGCATATTTTCTTTTCTATTTATCATTTTTTGGTTGATCTATTTATTGTTTAGTGTTTTTTAATTTAAAAAAAAATAGCAAAGAGCTTTGTATTTTTGCATGATAATCAGCCTGACATTCACTCTTGCTGTTCTAAGAAATCAGAGGTGGGGCTGGATGCAATAAAGAAAAATTATGTGATCCATAAGGTACAGTCTTTCTATGAGATCAGAACAAAGTAGAAATATGAGTCACAGCTTCAAGCGTTTACATGAAATGTTACAAAGGGGGGGGGGGAGAGCTAGAAAATTTTATTCTTATAAAGAGCAGAAATGTTCTCAGTAAAGGAATGTTTTAATGGGCTAAACGTTGGAGACATGTGGTGTTCAGCCATTGCAGCCTTCACACCACTGTTATAGCTTCATCTTTTGAAAAGGAGACATGCGTTAAAAAGAATCTCACAAAGTTATACAAAGAGGTGCAATTTAAGCCTCTCCACCTCTCCATCATTTGTGGCTGGGTTGCTCCTTCTGCGAGGATGCTAATGAAGACTTGCAGACATCTCCCTTCCTGAAAACACTCCCATCTGGGTGGAACCACACTGCAGTACCCTAAGAGGATAAGATGCATCCACCACGCTCTCAGTGATTCTAAAAGAGATTAAAGACGGAAGACCATCAATAGGCTGCCAACACCTTCCTAATCGTCGAATGCCCATCTCCCAAGGATTCCTTTGGTATAATTGGCTACAGAATAATATAATTTGACTATTGTCTACTTGAGGTAATTTGAATAAGATCTGTGTTGCATAGACTAGAAAGCATAGTTGGTGGTAAATGTATCAAGAAAGGTCATACCTAATCCTGTAGGAATGCCGCCTGTAAATATCTACAAGCTGGAGGTTAGAGGAAGAGCTAAGTGCTGCCTGCTATGTTCTGCCTTGTCAAGGTAACAGACTCACCAGACGGGGAATCAGGGTTGGTAGTAATTCAGAATGGCAACTGCCTATGTCCAGACAAACCCTGATGTCCATAGACCTTAGTCACTTCTAAGACTTAAAATTTAAAAAGAAAAGAAAAGAAAAGAAAAGAAAAGCCTGGGTGATCAAGAGAGGTAGAGCTAAGTCCCCTCTCAGGCGATGGCGCATCTCCTGAGTGACAGATGGATGCTCTTCAGCGTGTGCTCCAGCCGGAACCCAGCCACACTGCTATCTCAGGAAAGACAAAAAAAAAAAACGGGACCGTTTTCCTCAGTTTGAGTGAATGGGAAAACACAAAGGTTACTGGAAGTTATTTAGATATTTAACTGGCACATTACCATTTGAAATGTATAACGTTGAAATAACTTCATAAAAGAAACCTTGTATGGTTTCTCTGATTATCTCCCAAGATAACAAAGTCCAACAAAAAGATCCTTTTGTTGTTGATGCCGTCCTTGTTCCGGTGCAAAGCACAGTCTCTTTCAACTCGGTTTGGGCTGATTCTCCTCCTGAGGACTGAAGTTCCGATACAAAGAAGCCTCCCATGCCCGCGTCCTACTCATTTCTGTAACGTGAAATGCTAGCTGCTGTTTACAGAGAACTCATTCGGAATACAGTTATAAGAAGTAGTGAGCCGGTTTACATGAAAGCAGTATTAAATTCCTCTGCTCACTCCTTAAGAAACTCCTGATTCCTGGTCCTTTCTTCCTTCACTGTGACTGGGAAGTCAGATTGTGAGGCTCTCCAAGTCCTGACCCCCTTCGAGAAGGAAATGCTGGTGGTGGTGCAGAGTGCTGGGCCTCATTTCTCGCCCCTCTAGCCCCTCTCTCCATTTCTATTTTGCCTTTTTCATTTTCCAGTTTCTACTAGGAATTGCAAACTTCCTGACAGCATCTCACAGTTCTCTTTAAAATAAAGATTTTTTTTTTAAACACGATAGCTACATAAACAAATTAATAAGATAAAACAACAGTCTTGAGTCATCTCAGCAAGGTGGCAGAAAACAATCCCTCATCCTCAAAATAGGTAATTTTTTGAAGTTTGCAGGAAATTTTTGTATTGTATACTTTGAAGTTTTTGTTTCCTTTTATGTAAAACTCTGCTTCTTACCAGTGACACTTATTAAAGTTCAGCTCGTATTTAGATAGAGTGAACAAATGTGAACCCAGTATTCCTGCACCTGGTTTAGTCTGAGCATCCACCTGATTTTATCTTGCAGCTGAAAATGGGTCTAGATTGTTCTAATGACCCCTAACGCTGTTGCCAGGTCACTTATTGCCATCTTCTAAGGAAAGTCTGGACAGAGAAGTTAACCACAGCAGGAAGGCAGCTCGTTTTTGCACTTCCCTGTTTAGTATACAGTGCCTGCTTGATCTGAACTTTCCAGTGGATTTGGAAGGACTCAGTCACCCAGCCAGCCTAGGTCAAAGGAAGCAAGAAGCTCTTGCATCCAAACGAAATCTATATTTGGTAATTCTTAAAATATCATTTTCCATGTCTTTGTAGGCACATTGCTTGCCCAAATCATGCGCATGCCTTTCCAGTGAAGCACTCTGTTGAAATGGGAACTAGGGTAAACTCTGTGTTCAGCTGCTTACTCCACACATAGGATGAGCAAGGCAGGCAAAACCCTGTCGTTGAAAGCATTTTCACTAAGGGGGTTTGGGAGAGAAACTCTTTAAGCACTGGCTTCCAGCGCTTTGTTGAACCAGGTGGGACAGCTATACGAACAAAACCTCTTCAGACCTAGACCTCAGGCCCAGCACACCTGGCCCGTGTTTGGAAAAGAAAGTCTCTCTTGTTTGGCTACACAGTCGTCTACAAAAAAAGCCAAGGCAGCCTTAATTTAACCACTAAGAATGGAGGCCCATATTTAAGAGTCATCAGCAATAAAGGAAAATACACTGGATCATTTCAAGTGCATGCTAATCATTTAATGTAATAAATGGAGCAACCCTAATTATCTCCCGAGGAAATGATTTCACACTAAAACAATGGGAATGCAGAGGTTACTTCAGGAGCCTAACACACAGCTGAAAATCACTCATGTGAATCTGGAGCCTTCTCTTGCACTGCAGAGGGCGGGAGGTGGGGGGGGGGGGAGAGGGAAGAGGCAGAGAGCAGGGAAGAAAGAGAGAGGGAGAGAGAGAGACAGAGCCCTAATTCCATGGGATGTAGCAAATGGGGTTACAGATCTTTAACACCAGCTCTGCCGTGCTTTTGTTCCCTAACCCCAAGCAAAGCTCCCACCAGGCTGAAGATCAGGTTGCATCTAGCACCTTTGAAATCTGGCCGCTAATAGGAGGGTATCAGCCGCCAATGCAGCACAACAGATAAATTAGCCTGTGGCTCACTTCACCTAAGTCTCCATTCCCCCATCTTCAGCTCCCCACCCTAGCCACACTACACTTGCTACCCACACTAGCCACTGTAAGAGAATTACCATCAACACACTCAGAACCAATTGTGGATTTTGTCTTTAGTTTTCTATGTTTCGGTCTTCTATGACGCAGCCTCTTAAAAACAAAATACAAATGTGCACTGTTTGATTTTGCTTATTTCAACTGAAATGTGTCTCACCTTTTTGTTGTATCACAATATTAAGGTTTTTTTTTTAATTAATAGAAGATTTACAGAAGAATAAAAATGTTCGTGCTGTTGTTCATTCAAGACCTGGCAAACAGTTTCACTTTAAAGTTAAGTTTAAGATGGTTAAGATGGTTTCTGTTGCTTCATTACTCTGATGATTTTCGTGAGGCACACGACACGAACACTCTCTTTTTAGACATGTAAAAAACATTAGCTACAGGAACGGGCACACATGCCCTCAGCCTATGTTACTGGATCATTTTTAGCATCTTTCAAATCTTTCCTTTCAATAGATGCAATCCTAAAAAACAAACGGGAGAGAAGATAATACGGACTTGATTTTTGAATAGTTCTTCCCTCAATTTCCTGTTGCTCAGCTTTAGGGAAGAAAGGGGATGTTAGAAGGTTCTTCTTCAGAAATAACAAAGAATCAGGGTGCCATATGTGTAAGAACTGTATGTAGCCTAAGACTTCCCTAATGCATGCTGACCACTGTGAACATGGTAAATAAATGAATATATGGTGTTCTGCTTCAGTCTTACTCAAACTTATGTTGTATAAAAAGAAATAAATCTTCCTTAGATTTAGAATTGATAAACAAATTAGAGAATAGAAAACAACTACATAAAACAGAAAAATTGATGCAAGGACTGATTAATTCTCCGATTAATGTAAAAAAAAAAGTGTAAGTAGAAATAATCATTTTAAGGGAGTGCATTTGTGCTTATTTGAAATCACCACAGACATTTCATGAACGAACGAGACTGCTTTCTACCTCCTTGTCCCCGCTTTCTGTGTTATGTGAATGCAACCTGCATCAGATATGAAGCTAATTGGAGTCAACTGCGCCCATCTTCACAGGAACGCACCGGAATGTGTGCCATTCAGGCTCGGCTTACCATAATATCCTCTACGGGATAGTTGACCACAGGACTCTCATTCACAAACAGCCAGGTTAAACAGTTAAATGGTAGCAAATCCTGCATAGCCCTGTGGGAAATTTCACTTTAATCCTGAACTTATAAGAGGGCAATCAAAGCCCAAAGCCCGGGTAACAAATCTGATCCTCTGTTGCAGTCTGTGGCCTCATGGGAAGGAGCGAGGTGCTCTCCTACAAGCCCAAGGTGGATAAATACTTAAATGATGAGATAGATGGCGAATGCAGAAGAGGCAGTCAGCCTCAGCCATTCGCTTCCAATTCCATATTACACTGCAAGAGGCAATTCTCACACAGCTCAGGAGCAGCCAGTGCTGATTACTAGAAGTTGAAGTGTGGCTTAAGGAATGATTAATGACAGTGTCGGGAGAAAAACAAAGCACAGTGAGAGTTATCTCTAATCCACCTGCTTGCCAATGCTATAGTAAGGGAATGAAAATGGCCCCCGTGAGCCCTAATGATAAAAAAAAAAAAAAAAAAAAAAAAAAAAAATCAAACGAGAAAGGTGCAAAGCTGTAGATACGTATTAATCTGATATCTAAAAACTAGGTCTTAGCTTGAATAAAGCATTAGGCATGAATGGAGCCCCATAGGTGATAGATACTGGGCCATAGTGGACTTCACATTGTCTGTATTTTTTTAAATCAAACAGAACTGTTCCCTTCAGTATTGCCTTTGACATTAATGGGTTGGTATTTGAAAAGTCACAGTTCACTAGATGAGCAGGCTTGTGAGTGCAAGCTCATTAAACAAACCCCCGGTCCTTGTTGTCCGGTTTAAAAAAAAAAAAATGTATATATGGCACCATACCACCACCTTGTGGCTTCTCTGTTCTTGTGCATACCACCCCCAGAGAGAGGTCTAAAATTCAGTTACATTTTCCATATGTATAAATCTGGGTGGGCCATAATTAGAAGATCAATAGTATGCTTTATAAGCAAGTACATTCATGGGCAGCTTTCACCTAAGACAACACATTGCCAATAAGATCATCTGAGTGTCATAATGTATCTTTGGCTGCGATATGATGGCTCAGCTGGGCCATTCTGATTATGTCTGGTTCTAACTTCAGGCCACCAATGAAACAGGATGATGGGACAACCAATGTCCATCTATCTGAAGAGAATGGGCAAGGCCATTTCCTTCACCTGTTCCCTTGGAAGTGCTTGCTGGCTTCCAAATTTGAACATAGCTAAAGGGAAAACTTGCTACCTTATGCATGATACTTTGCACTTTTCTTTTTTTTTTTTTTTTTTTTTTTTTTTTTTTTTTTTTCTTTGCACTTTTCATAATCTTTCTGAAAGTGGGATGGACTGCAGAACACCGTCAAGCCCCATTCTGTTCATGTCCCTAAATATTCATTGACAGGATTGGAAGGACCTTTATCAGCTAAATTCTCACCGTGGGGTCTCTAAGTTCACCATGCATTTGCCTCTCAATGTGAGCCTGGGTCTGGGGATGCAATGGCATTCTCTGTCATCGTTTGAGAGGCACTCAGGTCTATTAGAAGGTAACAGTTGTACTCCCGGCTCCATGCGGCCTCTGGACAGCATCCTACTCTTGGGTTTAGGAAAGCTCCATCTACTTTGGGCCCTAAAGATAAGCATCTATTGTGGGTTTTCTCTCCTTTAATCTCCCAAGCAACAAGTTAAATGTTAATTCATATTTCAGACAAGATTTTTAATATTGAAAGTCTAATGAAGATTTAGTGTTCCGTTTTTTTAACAAGGCTGACATTAGTGTTGAAAGAAAGCAAATACATTATTTTAATTAATACCAATTCATAAGCGCTCCTGATTTATATATTAAACAAAGAAAGAAAGTGTCTTGTCACACAGTACAATCGAGTCTGTATTCACCCATCATTTACTCGGCACCCACCCCTTCCCACTTTCTTCCATGGGAAATGGATGACAGAAGCCACCACGTAGAGTTGTGTTTCTCTCATACACAGGTATGCAGTGCTGTGGTCACTCTCCCCTTACTTCCTCACGACAAGTTTCAAGTCAATTCAAGCCAACAGGGCTTGTCTTCTCCCGGCACTGCCTGCAAGCAAATAAGCAGCTTCTATTGTTTTAAGTGTACTGCCTCTGCATATGGCACAACCTTCCAATAATCGCAGAGTCCAACAATACGTGTGTAATAAAGGCATAATGTTAGGCCAAAGGAGGTAATTAATAATAGCATTTTAATGCAGCTGGGGACAGGAATTGCCTTACACAACCTAGAACATCTTCAGTTACTTAGCGAAGCAACGAATTATCCAAATTCTTAGGGACTAAATGGGAAGGTCTTTTCAAATGTCATTGCCACAGAATATAGGAGAATCCCAGTTCCTGGAGATGCTATCATGCCTACTGGGCAGACCAAAGCTCATCTCTTTTAAAGATTCATCATTGGACCTAGACTTTCAAAGCAAAGCTGGCCAAGGCTATCTTTTTATCTTTTTTATTCATTAATTTGGCTAAAATGTCTTTATCTACTCCCACCAGCACCCCATGTAAGGGTCACTTTCCCCATGTCTGGCCTTAAGTAGACGGGATTCTTTTCATGGTATTTTACTAGTCTAATTCTCTGATGTTGGTATCTTTGGTTAAAAGATTGGCCCCCTGATTAGTGGAGTCCAGTTTCATCTCTGATTGTGTTGGTCACTATTTTGAGAAGAATCTATTCATTTCAACTAGTTTATGATTTCTCTGCAAGAGTTGTCTTTTATTTTATTTAACTGGCATTTGAATTTACAAAAATTTACATTAAATGTATATTTTTATACATTTAAATTAAATGTGTTTTTTTCAAACATGTTAATAAGAAGTGGGATTCTTAGCATTGGTGTTTTAAAGACACACGATAGACTTGGTTTGGTTTCTCCTCCCCATTTTCCCAGGGTGCTGTGGTTAGAGTGCATAGGACCTGAGCATCCAATGTGATGAAGCCAGAATAGCAGCCATTCAATCTGATGATGCACTTCCCAGTGAAGCCAATGGAATGAAATTCAAATTGGTATTTTCCCACTGAAAAGCCCATGTTTCCTCACTGGAGCTTATTTTCCTGTTAAGTTGAATGCTGAAAAAGTTTAAAATCTCATAAATAAAAGAAAATTCTTTTAGTATTTCAACATCGAAATAAACTTTATGCTTGCTTTTAGAAGTAGAGTCTTCCAACTGAAAGCGATAGAGTTAATCCCAGAAACTGAAGATGAATGGTTTCACCCATATGGGTATAATGCAAAGTCTGGTACCATTATGTTGCAGGCCTTACGACAAAATTATTCTAAACTTTCCCACATGATGTGTCACTGAGGTTTTTCAGAATGCTCTTATTTTTTTCCTCTTTTTGTTCTAGGTTTAAATGTGTTTCTATTTCTTCATATGGGTTTTGTAGTTTCCCAGGAAGTGAAGGTTAGATCTGGGCTCTCCTTTTCTGTAGGATCACTTGAGTTCTGTTTCTATAACATGGATTTTCATCATCTCTAGGTTGGAAAAACAACAACCAAAAACAATGAAGCAGAAAGGATATCAAATTCCCCAAGTGTCTGATGTTTCTCTGTGCTACCCCTGAGCTTGGCATGTGGACATCTTATTAACTTCTGTGTGGGATACAGCCAGTTTCCATCTCCCATACGACCTGTGTTAGAACTTTGGGTAGTTGTTATCCTCTTACAGCATTCAATTATAGGGTAATTACTGTTCTAAACACTGGTGGATATAAATTCTCATTGAATTGTCTTGACAACTTTGTTAACAATTTGGCTGTTGGCCATGTTGGCCAACATATGCACTGGTTGTGCCCAGGGAGGTGGTTGCTGCCCAGAGGCAGCAGCTTCTGAGGAACTCTTCCACATACTTTCCCTTCCCCCTTCCATTTCACTTTGACTTTTATACTCTCCATAGGTGGGGATATGGCTTACTTGGAAAAGTGCTGGCTATGCATGTATGAGGGGGATGAGTTTGAGTCCCTCATAACCATGTAAAAATATCGTTGTGCCCACTGGTATGTCTGTAGTTCCAGTGTTGTGGAGGCAGAGACAAGTAAAGTCTCCTGAACTCACTGACAAGCTAGTCTACACAAATCAGCCAACTTTAGGTTCCCTAGGGATCTTTTCTCAACAGATAAGGCAGAGAGCAACTGAAAGACACATCCAACACTGGCTTCTGGCTTCCACATGCATGTTGCCACTAGCAACACAGATAATCAGCTGGTGAGTGGCACACAAGTCAGGGGACCCTGACTGGGAAAGGGAATCTACTCTAAGAATTTGACTTTATAGACTCATGGGGACAAGCTAAGGAAATAAAAGTCCAGATGTGGAGGGCAAGGGATCCATATCTATAAGTAGACACACACACACACACACACACCCCTCATAAAGATGGCCTTGTCACTGACTTCTCCTTTGGTCGTCCATTTCCACCTCATCAGTGACTCCTCCTGTGAGCTCCCAATCCCTAGCTTGTCTCATGGTTCTATAAGGTCAAATTCCTAGAATAGACCCCTTTTTCTGGTTGGGATTCCCCGACCTGTATGGCATTCACTAGCTGACCATCTGTGTTGCTAATGACAGCATCCCTGCCTCCCCCTGTTAATGTGTTATGTGGGACTTCCTGACCAACGTTACAAAAAAAAAAAAAAAAAAAAAAAAAAAAAAAAAAAAAAAAAAAGGCTCAATTTGTCAAGTGATTAAAAAAATGTCTGTTGGGATGGTCATATGATTCCTCAATATGTTGATGTGGTAAATTAAACTGATTTTATAGTTAGAAAGATACCGTCTATTCCTTGTATGAATTTAACTTAGCCACTGTGAATCCCCTTCGCACATTGTTATGATACATTAGGTTCCGTTTATTTGGTTTGGTTTTGTGCACATACTTATGTGTGGTGTATGTCCCCGTTCATGGAGATACACATGCAGTGAGGATGCACCATATATGTATGAGCCTGTGAAGACACATACATATTTTTATTTTTTTTATTTTATTAATTTAGTCATATTACATCTCGATTGTTAGCCTTTCCACTGTTTCCTCCCATTCTTCCCTCCCTCCCATTTCTCTCCTTCTCCCCTCCCCTATGTCTGTGACTGAAGGAGACCTCCTCCCCCTATATATGCTTTTAGAATATCAAATCTCTTCTTGGTAACTTGCTATCCTTCCTCTGAGTGCCACCAGGTCTCCCCATCCAGGGGACATAAGACCAGAAGTTTAAATCAAACATTTTCCTGTATGGTTCTTGACCTTACTTTTTGAGGCAGGGTCTCTTATTGTACTGGGGATAATCATGCTATGTCTAGGCTGGCTGCCCAGTGAGCTTCAGGGATCTGCCTGTCTCCCTACACCACCAGTGCTTATGCGTGCACACTGCCACATCTGGCTTCCACATGTGCTGAGCGTATACACTCAGGACCTCATTCTTGCATGGTTGGCACTTTGCTGTCTCCCAGCACCTCTTTTGGTTTTTTAGTCTAGGTTTATGACTTAGGGAGGGTTTGATTTTCCTTTCTTGCACCAGATATGAGAGCCAGGCTTATGCTAATATTAAAATGAACTAAAATGGGAAAAGGATAGGTGCCTTTTATTGAAAATAATTTTTAATATGATGTATTCTGATCATGGTTTCCTTTCTCCGATTTACTTTTAGATCCTCCACACCTCCTTACCCATCCAACCCCATACCCTCTTTCTCCAGAGAATGGTTCTTATTCCCTTATTCTCTGCAGTAGTTTGTGTGTGGTTAGAACTATTTTTATGTAAATAGTTGGTATATTTTTTGTGATGACATCTTTTGAGGTTTTACTTGCCAGAATGTGACTTTTATATGAACATTTAAAAAAAATACGAGGACAGGGTGATATTTTAAATCATGTTAACATGAACTAGTGAATAGGGATAAGTCACCTGAAGTAAGCTTTTGATTAGGCAAATGTGCACCATCTGTAAATGAATAACTCTGCTGTGACTAGAAGATGGACACCAGTTCTTCCCACTGGACTACTCATCTTAAAGTGTTAGTAACATATGATGTCCTAGCTGTTTGTGTTTTCTTTAAACTTCCTTTTGGTTGGCAAAGAGTTACCCATAATTATTTTTAATATCATATCCATTGTAGAGCCCAGAAATACTGAACATATGTCAGAAACACGCATTGTCTTGACCATGGCACAGTGTAGAGGCTCAGTGGTTGAAGGCCCATGGTGAAAGCACGTGAGAATTGTTGGTACCATTTGTGCAAGCTGGCTACACTCCAGAATTCTTCCTCTATGGAACCTTTGAACACTAATGTCCAGTTCATCCACCACATACTCTCACTCCTTCCTTTGTGTCACTTGTCTCACACGCACACACCGCAGCACACTGTTGTACACACCACAGCACACTGTTGCACACACCACAGCACACTGCTGCACACACCGCAGCACACTGCTGCACACACCGCAGCACACTGCTGCACACACCACAGCACACTGTTGCACACACCGCAGCACACTGCTGCACACACCGCAGCACACTGCTGCACACACCGCAGCACACTGCTGCACGCACCACAGCACACTGTTGTACACACCGCAGCACACTGTTGTACACACCGCAGCACATTGTTGCACACACCGCAGCACACTGTTGCACACACCACAGCACACTGTTGCACACACCACAGCACACTGTTGTACACACCGCAGCACACTGTTGCACACACCACAGCACACTGTTGCACGCACCACAGCACACTGTTGCACACACCACAGCACACTGCTGCATGCACCACAGCACACTGCTGCAACACCCCATCACACCATTGCATACACCACATCACACGGTAACACACACATCACACTGCTGCATGCACCACACCCTGCAGCATGCACCACATCACACCGTTGCATGCACCACATCACATCGTTGCATGCACCACATCACACTGCTGCATGCACCACATCACACCGTTGCATGTACCATATCACACCATTGCATGTACCACATCACACCATTGCATGCACCACATCACACTGTTGCACGCACCATATCACACTGTAGCACACACATCATACTGCTGCATGCACCATCTCACACTGCTGCATGCACCACACCCTGTAGCATGCACCACATTACACCATTGCATGCACTACATCACACTCTTTTCCCTTTTTCTTTATGGTCTCATCAGCTTGTGTCATTATCTGAGATGTAGATGTGGTTGCTAACGGCCTCCCAGAGCACAGGCTGATCTCAAAGCCAGCACAGTGTCATTGTCCTCGTGCCTGACCTGGACGTCCCTACACGTGCTTGAGGGGCTTTCAGGGTACCCTCAAGGTGAACATTATTTGTGTTTTACAGACTTTCTCTCTCTCATGTGTATGTAGTGTGATTGTTTTTCAGTGTTGCTTTGATATTACAACAGATGAAATCCAGAAGTGAGAGGGAAAGTCAGGTTTTTAAAAATAAAAATATTAATGACATTTATAAAAACAAATTAAAATTTCTCACTTTTTTGGGGAAGAGTGATTTTTAATTTTAGAACATTATTTGATGCTTTTATTAAATGATACAATAAATACAGGCTTTAAACATTTCTCAGTTTTAATTTTAATGCGACAAATATGGATACATTTAGTCATATAATCCTTGTAAACTAAAGCTCTTTGCAGGATTTGGTAACTTTGTGTGTGTGTGTGTGTGTGTGTGTGTGTGTGTGTGTGTGTGTGTGTGTGTACTTGTATGTGCAGGCAACTATGCCTATGAGAGTACCTGTGGCGGACAGAGATCACCATTGGGTTCCATCCTTCACTGGTCTTCATTTCATATTTTGGGACAATCTTTCACTGAACCCGGAGTTTACCAGTTGTCTCGATGGGGGGGGGGCAGCAAGCCCCAGACATCCTTCTGTCTGTGTCTCTAAGTGCTGAAACGCAGTTGTACTCTTTCACACCTCGCCTTTTACCTGGGTGCTGGGGATCCAAACTCAGGTTCATGTGGTTGCTTAACAGCAAACATCTACTCATTGAGTAATCACCCAGACCTCCCTGTGTCAGCTGCAGTGGCATTTCATAACTATTAAGTATCTTCAATAACTTTTAAGAGTAGAGAGGGAGTCTGAGCCTCATAAGTCACACAGCCATTGGCTTATAAGGGAAAGCTTTTCCTCCCTCCCTCCCTCCCTCCCTTCCTCCCTCCCTCCCTTCTTTCCTTCCTTTCACTCTCTCCTTCTCTCCCTCCTTTCTGTTTGTTACTTTGAGACAGAGTCTGGCTAATCAGGAACCTTCTATGTTGCTTGGGCTGGCTTTAAATTCATGATGCCTCTCAAGTGATGGCTCTGTATGTATGAGCTACCCAACTTGGCTAAAGGTTGTGTTCTTTAAGAAGGGAGACAAAGTCTTCCTGGTGTGGTTCTGTTCACCATCCTTCACTCACCCTTTACTAAATGCTATACAGAAATGCCTATAATCTCTCTGAGTGTATCAGGATGTCCTCTCCTTCTTATCAACTCCCTTTCATCCCCGTCTTTCCTTGGGTCGTCTGTTTCTAATGCACACCTCTGTAGACTACCTCGGGGTGCTGCAATCTCAAGCGTACCATCTATTACGTGAGTTGGCTTAAAGTGACTTTGGAATCCCAAGCGTGTTGTGCGTAGACAGTTTTCTTAATCTGTGCGCGCTGCAATTTGCATCCGAATGGTTGGCATGGATACTCACTGTGCTTCTATCACCACACGGCACTCGTTTTCTAGAGCTTTGGATTCCCAACTGTTTTGTGTTTATCCCATTGCAAAAAAATTTTTTTGTATGGCTATTTTGGCTTTGTGTGAAGTCACAAAGTAAGTCTTCTCCCGCCAGGTAGTAGAGCAGATAGCATACTCTATCTTCAGTTCATCTTCCTTGAGTGGGTGAATGGGCACATGCGTGAATGCAAGCAACCATGAAATAAACATGAGATAACCTCTACAGACACCAGCTAAGACCTCAGTTCTTGAAGTCGTGAGGTATGGCCGGGTGGAGTGGTAGTGTACTCCTTTGATTCCAGCACTCAGGAGGTAGAGGCAAGGTGAATTTTCTGTGAGTTCAAAGCCAACTTGGTCTATGGAGTGAGTCCCAGGCCAGCAAGAGGCTACGTAGTGAGACTGTGGTGCAAAAACAGAAAAAAAAATCACTCAGCATGCATCAAATAAACAGTAGCTGGAGAGGTGGTCATTCACATGGCATAGGTGGTTCCTAAGAGGTTCTACTCAAAATACAAATTGTTCTCAAAAGGCTTAGAGGAAATATGGCACGCAAATCCCTTTCGGCAGTAGAATTTCTTTAAATGATACGCTTGTTACTGCTGTTTTCTTTTAAACGTGCCATTTACGAAAGTGTAATTATTTTTCAAAAAAGTATTATAATATTTACAAAATGGTGTTCTCAATCTTTGATGCAATGCTGACTTGAGGAAGTTTTACTCAAACCTCCCATGGAGATGACTCAATTAGCATTATCGTCCAGTGTCTCCACATTACAAGGATGGTCAAGAGGAACAAGAGATGCTGACATTAGCTTCTTCTGAAAAGTCACTTAATAGTTATACACATGGATTGCTAGGACCTTAAAGCATAAAGCAATATCTGGAAGCCAGAGAGATGGCTCCGCGGAGAAAGTGTTGCTGTGCCAATGTGAGGACCTGGGTTCAGATCCCGAGAACCTGTGTAGAGGCCAGGCACGATATGCCTGTCTGTAGCCACCACTGTCGCGTGGAGACAGGTGGGGCTCTGGAGCTCACTGGCCAGCTAGCCTAGCTGAGTCAGTGGGGGTTCAGTGAACGACCCTGTCTCAAAAACTGAGGAAGAGAATGCCCAAGAAAGACATGGATGCGCACTGCTTGTCTCCACATGCATGCACACAAATGTGCTTCCACACGCACACACACACACACACACACACACACACACACACACACACACAGTTTGCTGCACAAGTTCACCCAGCCACTTGAATACATACACTTGAATATATCAGAAAATAAAACAAGTATTTTATCCTTAGACCCGCTCATCTTACAATCTGAAAATGGTCCATTGTAAAGAAAAGCATCTCTCTTGCTTCCCTTATTGTTTAGCTTATTCCAATCCTCATTAAAATAAGCTTGATTCACAGTTCAGTACAGTTTTACTAAATTAAAGCCAATACACATGGTGGCTTTATAAGGAAAGGTTTGGAAAAGTGACAAACCTTCTTGATACCAAGATATCCCATTGGTCTCCCTGCTGTGGGAGAAGGAGGCAGGAAGACTACCTGCTGAAGTATCCAGAGTGGTGTAAAATCCCCCAATGCAGAATGTCTCTGAGAGTTTCTGCCCAAATCACAGAACTCCAAATCCAGACACATCGTCCGCAGTCCAGCCTACCCGATAATCCTTTTTGCAGGTCTCCTTGACATATAAGTTGAATGACATATTTGAGTTCCACCTAATTTTTTTTTTTTCTCTGAAACCTCATTAAAACCAACTCCCTGGCATTTTGCTGCTGTTAGAAAGATGATGCTTGTAGTTGCCTCCGTCAGTAGCAACATGTTCAAAGGATGAAAGACAAATTTCTGAATAGTGTTGTAATGATTAGTGGATCTATGATAATCTAAGCAATTATTAAGGAACAATGCCTACCCTGATTCGGTATCTTGATTATTTGTTGATGACATCTGAAAACGGAGATGTCACGAGGCAACACTGTAGTGTTTAGCTATGTTAATTTATTTTATTTATGTAAATTTAATGCTTCCCTGTATTTCACAAACTTGAGTACTGGTTAATTGTCTAGCCAGTGAAGACGGAAATTAGGAATTAAAAGTAAATGACAATATAAACACATTAAAGGTTTTCTTTAAAATCTCAGCTCCTAAGGCTAGTAAGTCTCTGCTAATTTTAATTTGACTTATTTTGATTTCTAAAATGAGAGTAATTGTTAAATGTTCCTAAGAGGTTGGCTGGGTTTTGGGGTTAATGATTGTTCATAATGAGAGCAACCTTTAAGACACCAAATGTGAGTCATGGTATTAAAAAGAAAATAAAATCCTTGGCTCAAACTTTCTTCTTGAACATGGAAAAAATTTTTAAGTTGTTAAAAAAAAACAAAACAATGAAAGTGCTCTGTCTGTCTGTCTGTCTTCCTCTCCATTATATGTGTATGTGCACATGTGTGATTATATGGTCAACCTTGGGTGTTGCTTCTCAAGTGCTGCCTATCATTTTGGCTCTGTGGGCAGGTCAGCAAGATCCAAGGGTTCCTTACTCTCACCTCTACAGTACTGGGATTAAGAGTGCTGCTGGCATACATGGCTTTATGTGGGTTCTGGGTATTGAACCAAGTTCCACACACATGTGTGACATTACATGACAAGCACTTTACTAGCTGAGATGCCTCCCTCTGCCATGATTTTTGTTTGTTTTCATTGTTTGTTGTGGGATTTTCTTTCATGTGTTTACTGGTTGTTTTGTTGGATTTGGTAAAGTATGAGGGAGTAAGCACACATTATCAAGTTCTAAAAGACTATCCTTTAAAGCTATGGGTAAAAGTGGAAATGATTGCTTTCGCTTCATGCTTGATGTAGTTATCACGGAGCTGTGCTAATCAAAGTCTTATGCTGTGAAATTAATGGATTGTTAGGCTCTGAAATTTTAGCCTTACAATGGAGTAATGCTGAAATATAGATGGTTAAGACACACTTGGGTTAGCAGAAATTTCCACCCCTAACATTTTGAAGAAACAACCTTAGATATAAATGTCTTAAGAGATCTTTTGTAGAAAATGATGTGCTCTGATGTTCTATAACAGGCTAGCTTTCTGAAAAAAAAAATCTGCCTGTGAGCTGGACCAGAAACTATGGGGAAGCCTGGATTTAGAAATGGTGAAGGATGTTAAGTTTGGTCCTGAGTCCCTCATTCAAGGTACAGTTGTTTAAAGTCTGGAAAGGAGCCGGCAAATCCCATTGTCAAGGTCTTCCGCCTGTGGATAGGGATGAGGTAAACTAGAAAATCTCCAGAGAAAGAAGGTAGGGGGATAGGAAATTCACCACTGCTGTTGTAGGGAGTCTGGCCAGAGAGCATCATGGTCATTGTCTGTGCATGGCCCGCATTTCCCACTAAGTGGGTCCCACTAGACTCACTAAGAAAGGTCTAGACACAATGTCAGCATTTTAGTTCATCTTAAGTTTGACACTCAAGTGCACTGAGAACTTTGGCTTATTCATAAAACACAGAAATATTCTAAGAATGTGTGTTTGCTTTGATCCCAAGAGTAGGGAAATGGGGCTGCTTCAAAGCAGCTGACTATGATTTGCTTCGTGCTCTGGAGGGGGTATGATTTTGCCAGCTTAAGATAGTTTCTGCGATTGTGTGATGTTTGGAATTTTGGGGATTTTTTTAGGGGGCATAAAAATGTTCATCCCAAGAGGTGGGGTGAATTGGGAGATTGTTGGTTGGTTGTTGGTTGCAGTTTGTTGAGTAGTCATGAGCAAAGAAAAAAAAAAATAACAAGAAGTTATATATTCTGATGGTGAAGATCAAATTTGCCTCAAGGAACTCAATGCCCCCAATCAGCAGGAAGCAGTCAAATAATGTCACTCCCTTTCTGATCCCTGACTTTATTCAGGGATCTCTTTCCTTCTCTATCTTTTTTTTCTCTTTTATCTAGTGTTAGGTGGTTGAAAGGGTAGAAGAAAAGGGGCAGAGGAAAACACCTACAAAGTGGTAAAAATCCAGTTACACTCAAGTCTTCTTCATGGACTTGAGCTACCAAGTAGAAGTCAGCACATGAGGGCTGGGTAAACATGCTTTTGTAGGACAGGGTGTCCCAGGTATGACTCCCATCTGCTGATAGAGGACTGATGGAGGTGCTTTCCCACTGCTTTGAAGGTGAGCAGTGGTGGCAGGGGTGGGCAAACTTTACATTTGCTTTAAGAGTGTCAAGTCTTAAAGCTTTATTTGTTTTGATATGGTCCAGTATTTGAGATCACTGAGTTTTACTTGCCTAATATTTTTCACAGCATCATTCATTAATATAATAAATACTCTCAATTCATCACTTATTGTATCTTTCCCTCAACTTCCCAAATCTTATGACATAATCTGCATGATTCATAAATAAACATATATTCTGAGTTATGCACTTCTATAAAAATGCTTTGGGAAAAATATATCATTCACTTATGCTTTGTTTTTGTTCTTCAACAGTCTTGTTGTCCCCACTCCATTACTTAGACACATATTATCATTTGTAGTGTCTACATTATAGTTTGTTGAGGAGACAGAAGTCATTATTATTTTGGGTGACTTGATTAGAAATGATGGTGGCATGCAGGGGATCCTGTTCCTCAGCCTAGCAGTTACCCCAGAACTTAGCACCTTGTTTGCCTGGTCTTTTTTGTTCAGTATGGGCTGGCCTCCATCTTTTACATCTCCTAAAACTTGGATGAAAGCATGTCTCTTTAGTGAAGTTTCCCTTCTACATGTAGACGTCTTTGTGCGCCCACTGTGGGTACTCAACGTAGCCTGGCTGTACCGTGCTGTGATCTTGATAGGTTTGTGCCTACCATGAGATGGGTAGGTGGTGGGCACAGCGACTGTGGCCACAGCGACTGTGGCTCTCTGATTTTCACATTCCCAGGATGAGCACAGGATCTGTGCAGAATGGGGGAAGACAGACTTAAACAATAAATGGGCCTTAGTTCTTTCAGGCTGTTATGACAGCCATGCATGGACTTATAAAAGACAGACATTTATTTCACACCCTTCTGAAGGCCGAGTAGTTTACAAGCCAGGTGCTGACATCGACTCTCCAGTGGGTGATGAGGAGCCACTTCCTGGTTCACAGATGGTACTGGCTTCTCCGGTTCCTCATATAGTAGTAAGCATGAGGGATTTCTTCAGGGAATCTTAAGAGCACTAACCGTCTTCACAAGAGCTCTTCTTCCATGACTTATTCACCTCCCATTCAATGCATACTGGAGGTTAGGATCACAGCACATGAATTTGTGAGGAAACAAGTGCTGAGAATCTGGCAGACTGACAAGAGCATTTACAACTACTATTCATGTGAAAAATCCACCACATCACAAGTGTCTCTCAGCCAGAATGGAGTGTATTCTCATTATTAGAACTGGTTCAGGAATTTGCTTGCCCTCCACATAGCTGAAAACTCTACAATGACACATGCTTTATGGCAGGTGACTGATCCTAACCTTGGCAAAACCAACCTGAACTCCTGAAGCAGAGAGTCTACTGCATTTGGAAAATTACCTGAATTTTTGAAAAAATTGTTGTTGCTGTTTTAAAATCCCGGGAATTTGACAAAAAGAAACCTGTGTGATAGAAACAGTGAAGTCATGCCCCAGCTCCCTTTATGAGCCCCACAAGAATAAATGAGAAGAAATAGTTTGCAGAACTTCTAGCAATATAACATCATGGATGATATGAAACTATGCAAAGAGCAATTTAGTGAGGCCTTGGTTTTGTTGCCTGAAGATGACTTTGCAGTATGAATGGGCACAGTGACTTATTAAACATCTGCCAGACCCAAGCCTGTGTGTGTCATCCTCTTTTGGCTCATACAGAGCCCATATATTAAATACTAATTTCTATTTGTAGTGCTAGGCATCTTCCAGAAGTAAAGACTGCTATTGTACCAGCATCCCAAGGCCTCGCTACTGTACTGCATTGCTGAAGTGTGACCGTTAGAAGTCACTTATTGAACTTTGTTTCTTCCCAACCTCTTTTTTCCACACAGTGTTACAGATCACATGAGAGACGTGTCGAGTTCATGGCTACTTATTATAACGTATTTTGACTGAAGTACATCTGCATATGAGTGGAAGGTGTGTGTGTGTGACTGTTCAAGTTGGGATATGTGAGTGGTGAGGTAGAGAGATGGCTCAATGATTAAGAGTATAGAGGTCCTGAGTTCAATTTCCAGCATGCACATGGTGGCTCACAATCATCTATACTGGGATCTGATGCGCTCTTCTAGTGTGCAAGTGTACATGCAGATAGAGCACTCATATACATAAAAATAAATAAATACATCTTAAAAAAATAAAATTGGGATATGTGCTGTGGACCCAGCACGTATTCAGATGTACGTCCAACGGTATTTTAAGAGGTTCAGTGTATTAACAGCCATCACTCTCTCCTTGGCCACTTCACACACTTTTGTGCCTGTGCTTCCCCACAGCAGATTTACCATCAGCTCATTGTTTGCCTCTTGGGTTGATACAGAAGTTAAATAAGCTATAAGCTATAGTTGTAGCATAATACACATCTTAGAAAAAAAAATCTGTGTGCGATCCCTTTCATTGACTTAGTAGCTTATATAACTTGTACATGGTCTTTCTCTAGCCTACAGGTCAACAAATAACAGCTCATGGGCCAAATACTACCTGCTGTCTCTTTGCATAGGGTCTGGGAATGAAGAATGATATTTGATCATTTAAAAGTAGGTTGATAAACCATCTACTGTGGAATGTGAAAATTATGTGAATCTCAAATTGCAGTGTCCCATCTACTTGCGTGCGAGCACAAGCACATTCGTTTGTTTGGGTGTGAGCAATGGCTGCTTGTGTGCTGCTTGTATGTGTGTCATCAGAGCTGCTTGCTGATACGACGGCAGTGTCGACTGCTTGCAGCAGAGAGCACTGGGCCTCAAAAGCTGAAAATATTTATTATGTGTCCTGTTACAGAGCACTTCACCCACCTGAAGCCTAGGCAGTAAAGCGATTCTTCTGTGAGGGTCTGTGGCAGCGATGCGCATGCAATCTGCCCACCAGATAGCTATATGAGCTCCACTGTAGGATTGGGGGACGGGGGGGGAGGAGGAGAATCACTCTTCAGATGTTGTGCCCAAAACTGGGAGGAAAGGGAAGTAGCTGAAAAAAGAAAATGTGTAAGATTTGAAGTGCCATCTTACATCCAGACAGTCTGGAAGCGGAGAGAAGAGAAACAGATTTCAATCAGTCTGGCTTACATATGGACTCTGTAGTCTTGGTATAAATAACACTAAGCAAAGAATCCTCTTGCTGTTGTCCTGCCCTCCTGCTACTCCAAGAACCAATGACTACCTGAGCACTTGCTCGGAAGGGGATTTGCATTTCTCATTCGATTTGCATGCCCAAGAAAATATCAAATCAATGTCTCTTTTGTCACTTTCTTTGTAGCAGCCCGTTCACAAGCTAAGTCCTCTATATTGAGGCAAGGACTTGACTTCTAGATCTGGGCACCCAGTGTTGTTTCTTGGCCCCTTTAAATAAATAGCCTCCGTGCCAAAGACATTCTGGTTCAAGAGCCTGCCACCTGCCTGTAATGTCGTCAGCTTTTCTGAGTGGCAATTCCCACCCACCGGTCATTATGGAAATACACTTGGCTGCTAATTTCCTGGAAGACTCAAGTGCTCCTACTTCAAGGTCATCTCAAAGGAGAGTTTAAAGAGCATACTCACCCCTCCCTTCACTTGTAAAATATGTATATTTACAAGAACATGCATAAATGGTCACCAGGGAAGGTAAGCTATCAAGGAGTTGGGAGATGCCTTTTTCTCACACAGTTCACACATCACTGAAGCAGATAAAATTGGTTTTGTACCTAGCCTCCGAATACACTGTTAAGGACTGTCCTGAAAATTGATCTATACCACTATGATAAAATTCAGCACATCTCTTTCATAAATATCTAACAATAGCGTCAGCGGCTGCTGCTCCCGCCTCACTCCCAGGGACTATGCTCCAGCAGGCAGGGCAGCCTGTAGCTGAGAGCTTCCCTGTGCACATGGCTGTTGTCAGCAGCTGCATCAAAACTTAATTAAAGCATTAGGCTGAGCACAGTGCAATGTAAGCCAAGCCTCAGTTTACAGTATTAAAGTCACTTGTCTGACTGCCCGTGGAATATTAGATTAAATCTGTTTAATTTTAATAGTGATAACAATAGCCTCTGAGACCTGCGACTTGTCATTCCCTAAACATCCTGTGTAGTTCTCTTGTGCTGCTTCTCAGGGCTCTGAGTGCCACATGTGTTACTGTCAGGCTTTGTAAGTCACGGAAAGCCAGCGGGACGGCAGGACTTTCTTTGTTCTGTCTTACAGTGCTAATGTCATTTGAAAAGTCATTGCATCCTCGTATCTGAAGTTTCACAAAAAAGACCTCACTTGGAAGCCATATGCAGACCATATGGGGGGAAAACCAAGCAAGACTAAGTCAGCTTTTAAACACTGTCTCTGAATGGCTATTGGGTGTTATTTGATTGGACAACTTAGAGAAGACGGTTTCTCAGGGGGAAATGTGAGGTGGTCTCTAACTGATCTTATACGACCCCAGGATTGAGCAGGTATTTAGGAAGATTTTTCAGTGAGTAAAATGAGGGATACTGAGGAATGACCACACAGGCAGGAGACTGCTCTGTGGCTCACCATATCTGTGTACCTGTCCGTTCAGACAAGGGGCTTAACCTGAGTTTAACTCATACTTAAGGAAGGACCACAATAGAGGAAAACTGTTTCTCCCAAATTCTAGACAGCCTTGTTCATATAACCACTATGAGAGTATAAATTGTAAGTGTGCATGAAGTATGTCATTTTATACTGTTCTTTGAGAAATGGCTAGCCAAGCTGGAGAGATGGCTCAGCCATTAAAGGCTAGGATCACAACAGAAAAGATAAGAAATAGCTAGACACACAGTGATACTTCCATCAAGTGTGAGGAAGTATCCATGGTACTTCAACACAAAAGAAAAATTATTAATGATTAAACATATTTGAAGGAATCCATGTAAACATTTGTGTAAATTGTACTAATGATAAAATTTTGTTAAAAGATGTGAGGAAGACTAAGGGTTGTGTCTAAACTGACAGTGATTTTACAATTCCTCAAGCACGTGATTTTTTTTGGGCAAGTTCCTCGTTGGATAAAGAGCTGAGCTGACCAATGTCAGTCTTTTCTAGGACTCTGACTCAGTGACAGAGACTCAAGCCACTGGAGACCATGTCAGGCTCTCAAGTGCGTGAATCCACACCCATGTGTTTCTACACGTCTCACGCATATCTTGTTTCTGTGTAACATATGAACCCTCTGCTTACATGGCTCCTAAGAGCCCTTGACCAGGGTCAGAAGAAAAGGGACACTAACCAAATACCAAATAGCAATTGGATTTTGTAAAGCCTGTTACTTTGCAGAATCAGACTTTCAAGCTCTCTGGAAGCTTCTAAAAGGGTGGAGTACCTTTCCCCTGTGCTCCTCTTTCCTTCTCATTCTATGGTTGAGAGGCTGACAGACAAGAAGTGCATCTAGCACTGGGGCTTCAGCTATGTGAGGAGATGGGCACTGACCTCTTAGGGCGCACACAGAGTGCTCCCCAATGGTCACAGCATGTAGAAATTTTACTCTACCTTCAGCATCCCAGGGCTAAGGAAGAGCTAATTAAGGACCTTAACATCCTGACTACTACCCATGGCAGTGACACAAACACCTTCTGTGGGGGCCAGATGAGCCGAAATGCCAGTGGAGAAGGAGGGTGTTTGTGGTGATGCCAGTGAGCCCGCTGTTGCTTTTTCTCACCTTTTCTGTTCAGAAAGCTTGATTTTGGGCACCTAGAATTCCTATTTTGAAATTATTGCCTTTCACGTGCCTGAGAGATCTCTCTCTTCTAGTGAGGAAAGGTGGGGCTTGCAATATGGACTGACAACAGAAGCCTGATTTCTTATTGCACACATTTAGAAAGGCGCAGTTGATCTTAAAGATGATTATAGCTATGAAAACCCATATAACAAAATAAATATCTGAAAGGAGATCTGCTGCCATGGTTTAAGAACAGTAGCACTCTGGCAGAGGGCCTGAGTTCAGTTTCCAGTGTCCTGTTGGGTGACTCTCTCAGGCCTTCTGATGCCCTCTTGTGGTTCTGTGGGCCCCACATCACAAACTACCCGGACACACAATGAAAAATACAAATAAATCTTAACACACACACACACACACACACACACACACACACACACACACACATACACTCACACTCCCTAACAATGAAGGCCCTCCTCTGACTCTCACAGTATCATTCATTAAGGATGACGGGGACATCGCATGTGCTGATGCCTCCTTTGTAATAATTTTGTTTCCCTCCACAGCAATTTGAATTGTTTAGCTTTCCCCTTAAAGGAGGTTAAAAGTGAAACAAACGATGCTATTCCAGTGAGAGGAAACAAAACCAAAATTGAGACTGTCCCATCTCAGTCAACGTTCCATCGGGGGTCTCTTTCATCCAGGAATCGCTAACCTGGGGGTCTTATTTAGTATCAGCCGGTAATAAAGAGCCCTTCAGCTAAACATGGCCGTCTCCGTCTATTAACGGCAGCTCTTGAAGCAGTCATCGAGGGAAGGGGAGTCGGAACCCTTCAATGTCAAGGCGTTTAGAGGCACTCTGGCGTCAATCAAGACGCAGGGCACTAAGTGCCTGCTTTCATTTACATGAAATATTCATACGGCATTCCGTTTTGCTTTTCTCTCTCCTAATCATCACTTTTCGGAAGAAGCTACAATCATCTCAGTTAGGGGAGGGTGTGATGGGATGGGCTGTACCTTTCAAAGTCAGGCTTCCTGCGGATAGCTAGTTCCGTAACGAGGCAGCCGACTGCATGGACCGCCAAAGGTCTCCCTCACCGAGGCTGGCCTTGTTATCATGTACTATTCATCTTCAAGTATACAACTTAGTGCAAATGAAAGTAATTAATTAGCCATACAAAGCTGTCAAAAAGCCAGTTAGGATTTTGACAGAAAAAGAAATTTAACATTTGCTTTAAGTAAAAAACAAAAACCATGTACCTCAGAAAACTCAAGAGCAGTTGTATTTGTGTGAGCGTCACTATCTCTGGTGTCCTTTAATTACATAAGTAGCCTTTAAATTAATTTTCAGTTCATCTGACTTATATTAATGGTAAGATAGTTTGTAGAGTTGGCATAACCTTTAAAACATACCTAGGGGAGAAAATGTGTCCTATAGAAATAATTTCTTTTTCCTTCCCTTTCTTACTTCCTCGTCCCTTCCCCTCCATCTCTTCTCTCAACCCTGTCTCCTTTGTTACTTCTCTCTTTCCAAAAGTGTGATTTCGTTTTTCATATTAGGTTGTTTTCCCCTTAAATATTCAACTGGGCCCAGGAAAGGTATTAACATGATTCAGCTCTTTGGAGTGGAACACCGAGGACATGCTTGCCTATTTTAATTTTAAGGCCCGTCTCACTTGCATTTGCTTCTGATATGTGTAGGAAATGGTTAATCATTTGTGCAGGAATTCTGGCCCATTATTCCAGATATTCAAATGTCTTTTCAAAGATTTTCCTGCACTTTATTTATTTCTCTTTTGCTATGCAGATTTGATTGTGACGTGAGGAGACAGAAGAGTTGGTCTTTGCTTGTGGGAATAGCCTTTGCAAATGAATTCTTACGTTAAATGAGAAATGTCAGGTTAATCATTAACGTCTAATGAAAGTGAGAGTAAACGTGTAATGTTTTCACTTAGAGAGCTGCATTTTTAACAGACGGCAGCTCATAATCGGTGCACACGGGAGAGGCACTCATTTTTAAAGTTAGAAATGTTAATGGTCCCGAAACAGTTAGTTTTTCATGTCCATTTAACCCTTCAGCCTATGTAAACTGCAACAGCAGTGTGAGTGGCCAGAGTTGAGGTTGCCTCCCATTTAGGTTGTTATTGTTGTTGTTTTTTTTTTTTATTTTTTGCTTTAGGATTCAATACCAAAATCATAGCTGCTCACCCAAATTAAAAATAAGTGACCAAATGGCAAAACCCCTGAACACGTTTTCAAATCTTACTTCCACCTTTATGCATTTTAACCCACACTTTTAAAGCATCTTGGATTACTTTCTGGCCCACTTAGAACTGGAGACATCTTTTAAAGCCATAATCCTTAGTAATGGCCGTAATCGTCTTTTAAAAAGACAATATACCTTCAAGATCATGTTTTCAGAGGAAAAAAAAAAAACCCACCGAATTCAAGTAATTTGCAATCCTGTGGCTTGGGGTGGGTAAAATGAAAAAGCGGAAGCATTTCAGGTCTGTGACCTTTAATTACTTAAATAAAGGAACAACCACACTTGGTTACAAAAAAAAAAAAAAACAAAAAACCATAGAGAAAACCTTGTGACATGGTGCGTACTTTTATCAAGCTCTCTGTGACTATTGCTTCAATGAGGGCACAGGGAAAGTGTTTTGATGCATTATCAGAACTGCACCTTCATAAGTAATCAACACCAATCAATAAACAAGTGGAGTGAAAAACTGAGCGGGCTGGGTACCACCATCTTCACGGCAATTTTAGCTTTGCATGTTACTTTCTGGCTTCACATTTTTGCTTATTCTGGATGAGAGCTCCCCCTTCTCTTTGATATTTAGAGTTGCTAACAACTTGAAGATGTTTAATCTTTGTCTTTGCTTTGAGAAGGCTTTTTTTTTTAAAGAAAAAAAAAACAGTAATAAAGGTACTTTAGGTTACCACAAAGGTCAGCATAAAATGGAATTTGGAATAAAAGACATTGGTGCTTGGAATATCAAGAAAATACTGTTGGATTAAAGATGCAAATTAGCAAACATTCTAGCAGGTAACAATTCTAGAGCAAGCACATCCCACACTTTCAGAAGCTGTTGTGTGTGTGTACCTTCCCTGAGTACATCTGGAGGCTTCCGGAGCAGCGGGACTGTACAGTTTTGTGACACTGCATCATAAGTGGCATCCTCCAATGTGCCCTTCCCCACATGTAACTGTTAGGGCGAGTCTGCTTCTGCTCTGGCCTGCTAGGCTTGTGCACGCTCTTAAAGAGTTCAAATACCTTACATAAAACCAGGTGAATTTTCCCTTCTCCCAAGCCCTTATAAAAAGTATGTTGGCTCAAATTTCAAGATTTACTTGATGTAACCGTCCTACCTGTGGGGTATCTTTAATCCTTGCGAGTAGTGGGACTCTACTTACTCTCTTAGCGTTTGATCTGATGACAACGGTTTCGATGATAATCTCTCCATGCAGACATAAAAGAACTGCCTCTTCCTTTCTCTGTTTCCTATAGGACTCATGATAGGGGTGGTTGTTGTCTCTGAAGTGAGGGCTGGCTTTTGCCAAAGCAAATATTCTTACGAAAGAGGGCCAGAGGGTCATCATTTCTGCTACGGACTCATGACGAAACAGATAAGGGATGGTGAAAAACGAGCTGACTCTTAGTTTATGTGAACCTTCTTCAGTGTTGGTGTGCATTAAGAGCTGATTTCAAGACAGGAGCAGCTGTAATTAAATGGTTGACTGTCCTATAACACCCTTGAAGGCTGACTAAAATGTTATTATTTTTATTTCAAATTGCCACCATTCTAAGCCACTCAGTCACCTCAGGAAGCTTTAATCGTGTTGGTTTCTTGGAAGACCCTTTTTATAATCTGTCCTCACATTTTGGTCCCTAATTCTTAGTTTTTCTTTTTTTTTTTTAACAGTTTTATTTTTTATTATTTTCATTATTTTTTATTTTGAGGTTTTTCAAGACAGGGTTTCTCTGTGTAACAGTCCTGGCTGTCCTGGACTTGCTTTGTAGACCAGGCTGGCCTCGAACTCACAGCGTTCTGCCTGCCTCTGCCTCCCGAGTGCTGGGACTAAAGGCGTGCACCACCAACGCCCTGGCTAGTTTTTCTTTTTAAAGACACAACTTTTAATATTTTTATTTAAAAGCACAGCCTTATTGAGTTAAAATTTACATGCCATAAAATCCAACCATTTAAAGCCAACAACTCAATGAGTGTTAGTAACTCATGGGGTCAAGCGCCTCTTATCACAATGTAAGTTTGAAGCATTTTCATTACCTCTAAAGAAAAAGCCCTGAGAGCAAGAGGGCTTGCATGAGTCCATTTTCCTGCCACACGCTCTAGGCAAGCTCCCGTCTTCTCTCCCTCCACTGCTCCTCAATCTGGCTATTTCAAATAAGTAGTTGTAAAACACGTATGCTTTGTGTCTGCTTTTACATCCAGCAAACAGTTGGAGATTCCTCTGGGTGGTGGCAGGTAGCAGCTATTGATTTCTATATTCTGCACCTTTGTATGGATAGACTGCATTTGCTTATCGATCCACCAGTTGGAAGGCATAGGGACTGTGTGGGCTTTTTGGTGGTTACGAATAACAAAGGTACTCATGTTCTTCTGAAAGACAACAGTAGCTTTAGTGGTATGTCAACCAAAGACAGGCTTAGTTTTAGTAAAGTAAGGTATTTACAATGCCATTTCAATCCTAGTTGCAAAGGCAGAGAAGTAAGCAGTAGAAATTTTTGTTTGCATTAAAAGACAGATCTCATCATAGGTTAGATTGTGATTTTTTCCCATTTTTCTGTTCTGAAGAAATTTCCAAAAGGCAATTATCAATGTTTTTTGAATAATGACATCTTTACTACTTTATTATTGTCTCTCAAGGATAAAATCTGTTGTGTTCATTTAAGAAAATGAATCCTTCCATTGTTTAGTCTCGTCTTGGAGTATTTCATCCTTTCCACATTACAGTCCAAAGAACAAAGCTTAGCCTGTACTTGGATAGGAACTCCAAGATATGTCAAGAATAATTCAAACAAAATAATGCTAAGTGCCCACATTTGAAAACGCAAAAATAAATGACAAATGCTAGGAAATGCACAGTGTATGAGAGTTCTTGCTTTGCGTACATGGGAGCCTGAGTTTGGATCACTAGCATTTACACACAAGCTGGTGTGACTGTGCACTTACGTGTCTATGTGAGGAGGCAGAGACAGACTCTCTGCTCAGCAGCCTGTCCAGAAAACTTGATGAGCTCTAGGTTTAGTGAGAGACCTTGTTTCAAGTGAATAAAATCGAGGCAGACAGAGCAGGACAGTCTTCCTCTGGCCTAGCCCCCCACTGCCACACACAGACACAGACACACACACACACACACACACACTCACACATGAACACTTGCACTGCACAAATACACACGGGGGGGGGGAGGGAGTGAGGAATAATTAAAATAAATATAAGAAAGAAGTAAATTAACCAGATTACAAAATACATTGAGAAAACATTACCTTTTACATACATTGTTGGTGCAGTATAATTTTAGATTTTGAAAAATTAACTATCTTTCCAGGCTAGAGAGATAGCTCATCTTTTAAAAATTGCTTGATGCTCTTCCAGAGGACCTGAGCTCAGTTCTCAGCACCCGTGCCAGGCCTATAACTCCAGCTCCAGGGGTCTGCTGTTCCCTTCTGCCCCTGAGGGCATTCCCCTCCAATAGGTGGGTTACAGACACACACTCCACTGAAAATATCTTTTGTTTATTCTTTTACCATGAATGTGTACGACGCTGACTCTAAGTACAGTCACTAACATGGTGTACCCACGTGAGTCCATGCTGCAGTGCCTCCCTTTACACAAATACCCATACAAAGCCAGCCAACCCACCTTTCACTTGCTAATACTGTTGATATGGAA